>NC_139653.1:33625915-33660915 GCF_951799395.1 Argentina silus
TCTCAAACTGATCTTCTCCCTCTTCCCTCACTCCCTCTCTTTCTCTCCCTCCAAGGCCTTCCCCCTCTCCTTCACCCCTCTATCCATCCATCCCTCCCCTCTCTCTCTACATAACCATGGCTGAACTATGGTCTGGTGGAAGCTGGCATTCCTTTGTAAGAGGAACATCGGTGCCCTGCTGTTCTGTACGACATCCCCTGAATACAGCACTAACACAGGCCACAGTGTCACCTCTGGACCAGCCGAGGGTGATGACAGCCAGTTCAGTGCCTGCCTGGAAAGGATAATGGACAAGACAGCCACTAAGGGGCGCCACGTCAACTGTCCCAATCGGGGTGGTTCAAGCAGAAGAAAAAAATCAGAGCCACGGTAGCCGAGAACCCTGAACCCTGAGAGTTCTGCAGAGAGTCCTCAGGTGAACTTACTCAGAGCATGGCGTCCTCAGGTGAACTTACTCAGAGCATGGTGTCCTCAGGTGAACTTACTCAGAGCATGGTGTCCTCAGGTGAACTTACTCAGAGCATGGCGTCCTCAGGTGAACTTACTCAGAGCATGGTGTCCTCAGGTGAACTTACTCAGAGCATGGCGTCCTCAGGTGAACTTACTCAGAGCATGGTGTCCTCAGGTGAACTTACTCAGAGCATGGTGTCCTCAGGTGAACTTACTCAGAGCATGGCGTCCTCAGGTGAACTTACTCAGAGCATGGCGTCCTCAGGTGAACTTACTCAGAGCATGGTGTCCTCAGGTGAACTTACTCAGAGCATGGCGTCCTCAGTCGAACTCGCTACTGGGTCCTCTCCAAATTCATATTCAAGTAAGATCAGACAGAGTAGGGAAAGTGGTAGGATTTTATTATTTTCTACTTTTTACATAATTAACAATTTTTAACATTTATATTCTGTCTGTAATCCATTTTTGACAATTTTGCTATGCTGTAACGCTTTAAGCCTAAATAAAGATCTAACCTGCAATTAAAGCAACAGTTATTCTAAATTTAATTACTATTTAGTTACCTAAGAATTGATACCCTCCTTGTGACATAATACAATAGATAGCGCATTATAGGATCTGAATGGTTATTCTAACCCCAGAAATATCTACCATCTGGTAGTATGTCTATTATCTCCCTTAGGTAAAAGTATACTTACCGATAAATAACTTATCCGTGACCACATCAACTTGCACTCGTTAAGATTAGAGCTGTCATAAACTATAGGGGCTTTTTATGTTATGCAAGTCTTTAGTGGGTTGTTTATGTTTGCATAGTGTGGAAAGAGGAAGCGGGGGGGGGAATATAGGTCGGAGACAGTTAACAGCGGAGTGAATCTAATTGACTCGAGCCTAAAATATCTCTTTTAGCGTCCTGTTTGGTAGGAGACCTTCAGACTAAGAGTTTATTAACCGTTGGAGGACGGCTAGTTACCGGGGCCTTGTACGGGGTCTTGTTGCCGGGAGACAACACACACACACACACACACACACATCCCCTCTCTCGCTCAGCAGAGGGTTCATCCAGGTCTAAGAGAACAGGACACCTGATTCTCTCCTGTCTGCTTCATACCAACAGTTATGTACACATAAACACATTGGGTTTAATAATTCATACTGTTAGACATCAACATTTAACAGATCTGGGGAAGGCGATAGTGTTCAGACCACAGACGGATCCTGAAATGTACAGGAGACACTGTACGGTCACTTGTTGCTATATTTCTCTTTTGTACAAAGCAAATAGGTAACATATAAATAGGTAATGTATGAACAGGTAATTTAGTCTATCTAGATGACGTGCTGGTATCAGGTCCTACCAAAGAGGCTCATCTGAAAAACCTGGAGGAGGTCCTACGAAGGCTGGAACAAAGTGGACTACGGCTGAGACGAAGTAAGTGCAATTTTATGGGAAAAGAAATCTTGTTCTTGGGACACAAGTTCAAGTTCAAGTTTATTTGTTACGTCTCATACACGAGTGCAGGGAGTAAAATTCTTGGGCTCGGTTCCTTGACAATGCAGCATACAATACAAATAATACAAATAATACAAATTCGCAGTAGTGCAATGAGGTAGGACAAGACAATAAGTGACATAGTGCAAGATAAGTGAGATGGTTGGACAGTGACGATTGTTGGGGACACAAGACAATAGACATGACACAATTGCAGTATAAATAGTAGAGTAAAAAAGTAAAGTGGTTCAGTGGAATGTCATTATTATTGCACTGTGCCGTTGGTGTAAGAGGTGTTGTTAAAGTGACTATGTGCTGGTAGAGTCCATTCTGTGGGTGTGCTGGGGGTAAAGTCATGGGTTCGGGGTAGGCTTGTTCATGAGCCTGATGGGCTGGGGGAAGTAGCTGTTGGAGAGCCTCTGAGTTTTGGCCCTGAGGCTCCGTCTTTTGGATGGCAACAGTTCAAACAGGCTGTGATTGGGGTGGCTGGGGTCTCTGATGATCCTCCAGGCTTTGCTGACACATCGTTTGCTGTATATGTCCTGGATGAAGGGATCCACTGATGCGCTCAGCTGTCCGCACCACCTTCTGCAGCACCTTGCGGTTGAAGGCGGTGCAGTTGCCGTGCCAGGCAGTGATGCATCCCGTCAGGATGCTCTCAGTAGTGCCCCTGTAGAAGGTATGCAGGATCTTGGGCCCCATGCCAACCTTCCTCAGCCACCTGAGGTGGAAGAGGCGCTGCTGAGCCTTTTTCACTACCTGATTGGTGTGCTTGTCCCAGGTGAGATCGTCGGAAATATGGACGCCAAGGAACTTGAAGCTGTTGACCCTCTCTACTGCAGACCCGTTGATGGTGATAGGGTCCTGTTCCCGGCCTTTCTTCCTGAAGTCCACCACCAGCTCCTTGGTCTTGTCGGTGTTGAGAGAGAGGTTGTTCTCCTGGCTGTACTGGGCCAGGCGATCGACCTCTCTCCTGTAGGCCGTCTCATCGCCGTCTGTGATCAGGCCAATCACTGTAGTGTCACCACGAATTTGACCACAGAGTTGGAGCCATGAGTGGCCACGCAGTCGTGGGTGTACAGGGAGTAGAGGAGGGGACTCAGGACAGCCCTGGGGGGCTCCTGTGTTGAGGGTCAGGGGGGTGGAGGTCTTTGAGCCCATTCTCACTACCTGTCGTCGGTCCGACAGGAAGTTCAGTATCCAGTCGCATAGGCCGGAGTTGAGGCCTAGGTTCCTCAGCTTGGTGTCGAGCCTGAAGGGGACAATAGTGTGGAATGCTGAACTGTAATCAACGAACAGCATCCTCACGTAGGTGTTCCTCTTCTCCAGGTGGGTGAGGGCGGAGTGGAGTGCGGTGGCGATGGCGTCGTCTGTGGATCTGTTTTGCCTGTAGGCAAATTGGTGAGGGTCCAGGATGGGAGGGAGCATGCTGCAGATCTGGGCCTTGACATGCCTCTCAAAGCATTTGCTCATGATGGGAGTGAGAGCAACAGGGCGCCAGTCGTTTAGGCATGCTACCTTGTTCTTCTTCGGCACTGGGACAATGGTGGATGACTTGAAGCAGGAGGAGACTATTCCTGTGGAGAGGGAGAGGTTGAATATGTCTGTGAACACACCAGCCAGTTGCGCTGCACACACTCTGATCACCCGGCCTTGGATGCCGTCTGTTCCGGCCGCTTTGTGGATGTTGATGCGCCCGAGCTGCCTGCGCACGTCTGCTTCGGTGATGACCAGGGCGCTGGCAGTGCTGTCCGCGGTGTGTGTCCTCTCTGGTGGGATGGCGTTGGAGTTCTTGAATCGGGCGTAGAAGCTATGCAGCTCGTCCGGGAGAGAGCTAGCTACAGTAGCTGCGCAGCCAGGTCTCCCTTTGAAGTCTAAGATGGTGTGTAGCCCTTGCCACATGCTGCGTGGGTTGTTGCTGCATAGTTGTGACTCTATCTTATTGCTGTATTCCCATTTGGCTACCTTGATCACTCTGCGGAGGTCGTAGTGGGCTTTCTTGTCGCTGGTGATGTCACCGGATTTGAAGGCTGTATCTCTCGCGGTGAGTGCAGCTCTGATTGCGCTATTTATCCACGGTTTCTGATTTGGAAACAGCCGGACAGTCTTTGTGGGGGGACAACTTCCTGAATTCCATGTTGTATGAATCCCATGACTCCTTGCGCGTACCCATGTAGGTCGTCATTCATCTCGCGGTAGATTTCCCAGTCCGCGTTGTCCAGGTAGTCTTGTAGAACAGCCTCTGTCTCCTAGGACCAGACATGGATCGTTCTCATGGTAGGTGGAGTGAGTTTCAGCTTGTGTCTGGAGGAGTGGTCTGATTTGCCGAACGGAGGTCGAAGGAGGGGTTTGTAGGCATGACGGAAGGGGGTGTAGAAGTGGTCAAGAATACTTCCGGCACGTGTGTTTACATCAATGTGTTGGTAAAGTTTGGGAATTGCTTGTTTCAGCGATGCTCGGTTGAAATCGCCCACACAATAAGAGCGGCCTCTGGGTGCTTGTTTTCTGTGTTATTGACAAAGTCATAAAGTTCGCTGAGCGCTGTACTTGTGCTAGCTGATGGTCTAATGTACACCGCTATTGCTACAACGGCAGTGAATTCACGGGGTAGCCAGTGAGGGCGACACAACAGCGCTAGGTATTCTAAGTCCGGGGAGCAGAAAGTCTTATGGGTATGAACACTCTCTGGTTTGCACCAAGTGTTATTGATCATAAAACACACCCCACCTCCTTTGCTTTGTCCAAAAAGTTCCGCTGACCTGTCCGCGAGGCAAATGGAGAACCCCGGAGGAACAATCGCCTGGTCCAGCATGTTTTCCGTAAGCCAGGTTTCGGTCAAACAAATGATGTTACAGTCTCATGTTTCTCTCTGGAAGGCAATCCTTGCTCTTAGCTCGCAGAGCTTGTTGTCTAGTGACTGGATGTTTGGTAGCAGAATGCTGGGGAGCGGAGGTTTGTTTCCGCTGCATCTCAGCCTCACCAGCACGCCAGCTCTGCGGCCTCTCGGATGACGACGTCGCCACCGGCATGTTGTGACCCGGCCATTGTTATTGTTTGGCCAGCGTCTGGAGCGAGCAGCGGGTCCCAGTAAAAAAAAACTGGTTTTGGGTACGTAGTCATCAGTTCTCTCACGTGCAGTAGTGCATCTCTGTCATGTCTAAGGTAGCAGGCTACTTTAGAAGGTAAAATAACACAAAAGAACAATAAAATAAGCAAAAAGCTGCATTGTTGTTCAGGAGCCCGAAGCACAGCAGCCATACTCAGCGCCATCTTGGGTGTGTGAGATAGACAGCATTCGTTTGCACCCTGTTTCAGAAAAGGTGGAGGCTCTTGGGAAGGCTCCCTCACCTACTAACTGCACAGAGCTCACGACTTGCTGAATTTCTATCATAGATTCTTGCCAAACCTGTACACTGCTTGCATGCCTGCACCTACTGCTCAGAAAGGATGTGAAGTGGAAGTGGGAGGCACCTCAACAAGAGGCTTTTGTGAGGTCTCTAAATCCATGCTGCAGTCTACACAGGTCCTGGTGCATTATGAAGCACAGAAGGAGCTGATCCTTGCCTGTGATGCGTCCCCTTATGGGGTGGGAGCAGTGTTGTCCCACAGGATGCCTAATGGAGCGGAGATACCCATTGGATTTGTGTCCCGAACACTGACTGCAGCTGAAAAAAACTATTCACAGTTGGATAAGGAAGGACTGGCGGTCATTTTCGGGGTAAAGAAATCCCATAATATATGGCAAATATATATATGCAAATCCAAGCCGATGACTCCATCTTTGCCAGGAACTTTGGGCATGGTGCATTGTGGGTGCCTGGCACAGAGTAGAAGATGACTGGACCAGTCTCATGCACTGTGCTACTGGGGAGTGGTAAAAGGGTGAGACGTCACTTCGATCACATAAGGAGATTGACTAGTCCAAGCCCCCTGAAGGAGTCAGCTTAAGGGTCCCTAGACCTGAATGAAAGTTCCTTAGTCCCTGGCTCGCCTGTGGAACGTCCCTTAGAGGTGCCCATAGTGACAGCTGAGCAGCCGGAGATTCCTGCAATTCCGTCAGAGGCTTCAAGGTCCAGTTCCCCACAGGAGGTTCCTGTGGACATGCCAGGATCGCCTGTACCACTGAGGAGGTCTGACAGGAGGACAAAACCTCCAGATTTCTTTAGACCTTAAAGGGACTGTTCTAGCCTTCTCTTCACTGTAAAGGGATATGGACTTGAAAATTCATTGGGGAAAAAAAGAAAAAAAAAAGATTGTTTTCTTATATGACCTTATGTTTTGTTGGGTTTACTGATGTGATGTTGATGTGATACTTCTTGGCTATCATTATCAGGGGGGAGGGGGTGTAGAGCAGGGTGGGAATTTCACGACGGCCACGAGTTGCCCCGCACTTTGGCCTTGATGCCCTGTGAAAACATGTTCAATTTACGGCCAAGGTGGCCTTTGTGCCCCTGTCAAAGTTAACTAAAAAAGTTAACTGAAGTATGTGGTAGTATTTGACAGGACTTAACATTTACGTTTTTATATAAAGTACTATTGATAGGTAATTACCATTGTATTAGCCTATTTAAAGTCGACTCGTTAACGTTACATTTTTTTTTTTTGCGTCATGAAAACTAGCGATAGCTAGCTAGCTGGGATAGCGCTAACGTCTTCCCTTCCTCAGGGAAAAGGGGTCGACATCTAGTGTTGCTTCTACTAGCAGATAGCTGTCAGCTACGGTCAGCTTTCAATCTAGTATTTTTCTTGCTAAGCGGTTTTGATATAATACATGACTGACTTATGTGGTTTATGGCTGAACTTAACGTATACGTTTAAGAAACACTATTGCTATTCAGCCATTTGTAATCTTAAAACGACTGGTGTTGACGTTAGTGCTACACTTTTCTGTCATGTTGATTGACTAGCGATAGCTGGTGATCTATCACTAGTTAGGATACGTCTCTCTTTGGAGGAAAAAAAAAGGTCGGCATCTATAAGTTACTTGAACCTGTGAATTTAGCCATTTCTCGCCAGTCCAAATACCCACAGTTGACCAAATAAATTTAATTGTAGCTCACTATTGTCACTCCAATATCTGACACTCGCAAAATGCCAAGAGGGTTACCTAGGTCCTAGGCTATTGCACAGCTGACTGACTCCTGCTGTCAAGTAAACAATAGTTGCGTTACCATCAAACATCTTAATGCACGCAGATGCGCATTTTCTGTAGCCGAATTTTCTCGAATGCAAGATAGAATATGTGAATGAGCTGGATGGAAAAGCATCCAGTGTTGGGAAGTAACTGAATACATGTATTTGGGATTACGTATTCAGAATACAAAATTATGAGTAACTGTATTTTGTTACAGTTACATTTTCATTGAGTGGTATTTAGAATACAGTTACTTTGGTCAATTGGTCAATTGTAGGGGTCTCTCTCTCTCTCTCTTTCTCTCTCATACTCACAGTCTCTCTAAATGTGATATGTTTTTCAATGTTTTTAAATTAAAACAAATGTTTTAATACATAATTAATGTTTCTTGGTGAATGAGAATGTTAAGGTATTAATCTGAAAGGTAAAACCAGCGTAATTTAACCCAACAGCCTTTGTGCCCTGTCATGTGGCCTTTGTGCCCTTAAAGATTTTTTGAACGGGAAGGCCAAATGGCCTTGCCCCTAAAATGACGACATTCCAAGCCTGGTGTAGAGTATCAGAGTAATTTGTTGTTGTTGTTTAATCCGAACCACTAGTAGTCACTAAACACTCTGGATAATCCTGTAGCCACAGGAAGTATGCCATCTTCAAAGCCATGTGTCAGGTTGATTGTGGTGCTGACAGGAGCCTAACTAAAAAGTCAAATTTATACTGGACTCTGTCTCATTCTTTTCCCCCTGATACACCACAACTTCAAACATAAACTTCACCAGTAGGCTAAGACAAAATATTTAGTATATTTAGTAAAATAGTATTCCCAAATTCGTCAGCTAAAACAAAATATTTGCACAGGCAAATGATGTGGTTACAAATGCGACTGGTTATAAACCAAGGTAACACAACTCTGGTTTCCGTATTGATATAGGCCAAGTTTCGGTATTAAATTATGCTGCATAACAGATTTCACTCACAAAATATTATTCCCAAATTCGTAGCCAGACTGAAAAGTTACCGGAACCTGTAGTGCTTATTTGATTAATTATCATTCTTGCTTCTTACAGCGTTGCTTTGATTTGATTTCTCAAAATATTATTCCCAAATTCGTTAGGCTATATGCCTACTGCATTTAAGTGTCCGTGTCCACAGCAAGCTTTAATTTTAAACAATGGCTAGTCGTTTTTTCAACGCTGTAAAACCAAATCGTGGAGCTGAGCTTTTTGTTTGCGCAGAGCTGCTGAATGCCTTTTCACTTTTACACCAGCCGACCAATCTTCAGTTGAGAATGAGGATGTCTTCCACTACAATTTCTGAAATAAATATACATTCTTTTTTGTATGAAACAAACACTATCTAAATGTATTTTACTCCGTTGCTAGAAAGCTACTCTCTTACTATCATAGAAATGTCTACAAAGTTCGTGTTAGCATAATTGCTCATCATTGCTAGCTAACTTGCTAGCAAAAGCGCTGCATCAAGTAGTCTAGCAACAACAAAAGCCCGTTTTTGTTTTGTATGACACCCCTCATGGTTGAAACTCACTTGATATGTAAACTAGAAGTGTTGTCGAGTACAGTGGTAGTAAAAGTCATGTTTAGCCTTGGAAAATATTTTGTGCACAGTCCATTATGTCTTCCCTATGCAATCTAGAGGGGGCACTTCTAACTGTTGGGACACAGTAAAGGGCCACAAATTATAAATATGACACTCATCATTGTTGAAACTCACTTGATATGTATACTAGAAGGGTTGTTGAGTCGATTGGTAGTAAAACTAATGTTTAGCCTTGGAATATTATTTGTGTACAGTCCATTATGCGGCAGCATTCTGGATGAGCTGCAGAGGCCTGATGGCGGAGGCAGGAGAGCCCTGCCAAGAGTGCCTGGACCAAGAATTGTGCTGCCTCTCTGGTGAGGAATGGACGTATTCTTCTGATGTTGTAGAGGAAGAATCTACAGGAGTGTGCTGTCGCTGTGATGTTCGCCACACAGGATAAGTGGTTGTCAAGGATAACCCTAAGGTTCTTGGCTGTCTGGGAGGAGTTTACAGTAGAGTTCTCTACTGTGATGGAGAAGTCTTGGAGACAACAGACTTTCCCCAGGAGGAAGAGCAGCGCAGTCTTGTTAAGGTTGAGTTTGAGGTGGTGGGCTGACATCCAAGCGGAAATATCTGCAAGACACACAGAGACACGTTGCCACCTTTGAGTCAGAAGGGGGGAAGAAGAGAAAGAGTTGAGTGTCATCTGCGTAGCAGTGGTAGGAGAAACCATGTGAGGAAATTACCGAGCCAAGAGATTTGGAATAGAGGGAGAACAGTAAGGGCTCTAGGACAGAGCCCTGGGGGACCCCAGTGGTGAGGGCTCGTGGAGAGGACAGCGATCCTCTCCACATCACCTGGTAAGAGCGATCGGCGAGAACAGTTTCCTTGGGTCAGAGGAAGAGGATTGAATTTTGGAATGGTAGTAAGAAGCTTTAGCAGCTGATGCAGATGAGGTGTAGTTGAGGAGGAGAGAGAGTTGCTGAGTACAGTGGTAGTGTTTCATGTTTAGCCTTGGACATTTTTTTGTGTAGTCCATTATGTGTGTCCTATGCACTGCAGATAAGGCATTTTGAGGTGTATGGCCGGAAGAAATAGCCAACAAGATTTGCTAAGACATCACTTTAGACTTAAACTTATCTGATCCATATTCTAAGTGTTGTCGAGTAGATTGTTACCAGAGATGAATTGCAATCTTTGAAAAATATTTCTTTACAGTCCAGTTTCTACAAATGTAATAGGCATGTGTAAAATTACTGTAATTGCACCAATAAGTCATTTTTAAAGATCAAAAATACATTTTCAAAATTGTATATATTTTCTGTTGGGTAATATGTCCTTATTTTAGCAAAAATAAGAGAAAATATTGTGATCCCATCACTTCCCATGCATGTTTTAACACACTTTTATTTTGAACCTGCGAAAATGGCGAAAAGCTAAACCGGAAGTCTTAATGGAGCTTGATGGAGCTAGTTGGAGTAGATATTCACAGCGAGTCGGATTTCCACTCACAACGGCCTGCTGTTACACACTCCTAACTCTCCACTTTGCACCCTACACTACCTGTGCCCCCTCCCACTCAACTAACACTACGTCAGCCCTCCCCCTCAGTTCAGTGACATTACTCCCCTCAGTTCAGTGACAGTGAGTATTCATACTTCTATTGCTTCTATTGCTACTGCCCAATACTGTTGTTGTGTTCTGCTGCTAAACACTATGTCACCTTATGTTATTGTTTTTATTATTATTGTATTGCATTGCATTGTTGATTGCTGCATTATTGAGGAGCTAGCTTGCCCTAAGCATTTCATTGCATCGTCTACGGCTATATTCTATGCATATGATAAAAAACGTTGATTTGATTTGAGGTCTTCTTTGGAGTGATAGCGGACACCATACTCCAGGCCCTAAAGTTCATCACCTTAACTGACCAGAGCTCTGGTGAGGGAAACTCTCAGCCTTCTCAGTGGTCGTGGCCTACACCCCCTCTGGAAGATCCTCCCCAGTGATGACTGAGAGGATGAATACCATGCCAGCCACCGAGGAGATGTTCTGCATGATCTCTGCATATGCTCAGAGAGATGGCACTGAAAATTAAGATGTTAACCCAAATTGATGACCAAGATGGCTTATATCAGGAAGGCTTACATTCCTCAGAAGAGCCTCTGAGGTTATGGTGAGCCAGAATGACCTAGCTGTCACCAGGAGTCAGGAGTTCCACACAAAAGCCTCAAGGGCTATCAGTGAAATTGTCAATTCTCTGGAGACAAGGATCTTCTCAGAGCTGCTCTGTGCAGTCATCCCGGCCTGCCAGTGCTACTCCTAGCCTAACCCATGTGCATGGCTCTCACGTCACGTCACACAACATCTGCCACTAATGATTTCGATGCTGATTGTGACACTGAGGCAACCAAGATTATCGATACGTTTGTGGCAGATGTGAAGGACATAACGGCACAGGCCGTGGAGGCGGGGGACAGCATAGTGCAGGCTGGAGGCACAGATTAAGATGCTGTGTCCTCTATTAACCCGCCCAGTGGATGGCCCAGCAGGAGGCAAAGGATCTTCTCTGCCACATTGAGGCTCTACAACAATCTGCAAAGTAAAGTAGCAGAGTTCTTTAACATGGGGTCTGCCACCAGTGGAGCAGATTTGGTGACATCATCACCCCTTGAAGAGCACCGACAGGAGGTCAGCTCTGATGACATAGAGACCCTCTCTCTAAGGAAGTGCTCCAAGCTGCTGAGGGCTGGATTTGACTCCTAAACCCACCTCAACGAGAGCACAGCGGAAATCATTGGGGGGATACTGACTACATTTGAATTTATGGCAAAAGTGGAGTCTGAGTCATCTATTGGGAGGAGGTCTTCTGCAGAATCCCTCCCGGTTGGTGTTTTTGTGGGGGATGTGCTATCCCAGCTAAGGGTTTTCTCACCCTCAAACAGCCCCTCTCTCTGAAGAAATGCTTGCTAGTTCCCCCCCTTCTTACAGATTGTCCCCCGAACTCAGTGCAAACATGAATGTTTCCAGCACTAAACTCCAAAGCAAAAACCACTGTCACTTCAATTCCAGCTACAGATACACTACTCTGTAGTGAGGGTTTTAAAAGGCCACTAAGGCTGTGAGCAAGGTGCCTCTTAGATCTCCCAGAGATGTATCCGCTCATGTGTTCACCAATAGGTCTGAGCTGTCAATCCGTCTGCTCAGTTAGACCAGTCTGAGCCCCCTGGATGTGGAACATGAGGCCTCAGAAATCATTGGGACGTTTGTCTCGGATGTAAGGTCGGTTTCACGGTCAGCTTGGTCTTGTAAAAAGATCATATCTTTACCCGCTGCTATTGCAGTATAAGCTTAGAGGGTTAAATGTGAATGCAAAGACCCCTCAGTCTAGCATGACCCCTCTATCAGGGGTAGGATCAGGGGTCATCAGGGGTCAGGGTTCATCGGGAGCGGTGCTCCGTAGAGGTAGTAGCGAGCCTCTCAGATGATCCTACCAGATCAGTCAGGTGTTCCTGGACACCCAGACTAAAGAGGTGGTCCGCAGGTTTTAATTAGGTCTAATGTGTCAGAGGGGGGGGCTTTCCTCTGTGTCAATGACATGGTCAAATGAATCCCTTGTGATATCAGTTTGTTGTGAGTATCACTGTTAAATAAGACGGAGCTCTCTGGGTTATATAGCTTTGTGGGAACTATGCAGCATGGATATTTTTGGCATCATAGGTGATGGTGTTGCCTTTTCCAGAGAGGCGAGTCTTCTATCACTGTTGGAACCACAGACTCTGTCCTTCTGCAGAGCAGTTTTAGAGGCCCAGAAGCTGAGGTAACCGTGTCTGAGACAGACATTTGGTCCACAGCACAAACGTTATACAAGAGTCTGCAGCAAAAGCTCACCGATTTTCTGTCTGTGCATGAGTGGCTCCAGCCCAAAACCCAAGTAGCTACGTTAGCGCAGGCCAAGAAAAGCGTTAGCCAGATCCTAGGTGTAGTTCAGGATGAAATATCCAAGTTGGACCTGTTGAATAAGACAGAGCTCTCTGGGTTATATAGCTTCGTGGGAACTATACTGGAGAACGCTGAGAAGGTTCAGTGTGAAGGTGGTGAACCTAGAACCACCTCCTCTATGTCGACGTCCTTCCCTAAAATGTTGAGGTCAGAGAGAACATTGGAAGATATTTCTTTCACACTCCCTGGGACACCCTATCCATCTGAGCTGCAAAAAGTCAAAAGTTGCCCTATTATGATTGACATGAGTGATTATGATGATGATCAGAATGATTCAGTGCTGGAATCATTGTTGGCTGGTGCTAGGGACTCCATGGCTGTCATTGTGGACACCATGTTTAAACCTGCAGAGTTGCAGCAGCCACTCTCCCATCATCTGACCGCTCTGGAGGAGACTGGAGGAGCTCCTGTCCTAAGGTAAGATCCAAGCTTTGTCCCGTGACCTGGTCGACCAACTGAAAAGCATGATGTTTGAACAGAGAAACATCTCTCTGCACCATGTGTGACCTGGCATACATCTCTCAGACTCTGTGCTGTTAAAATACACAAAGAGCGGAAGAGGTACAAGGGAGCTCTGTCCCTATGAACTGATCTATGCTTTTGTTGGAGTCGGTGAAGTGTCTGTTGGTTCTTCTACTCATCCCTCCCACATCATGGGGCTTGGATCAGAAAGCCTCCCTCCTCCAGTGTCTCCTCCAGCCGCAGAAGCTCCATAGTCTCCAAGAGCAGCTCACAGACCTACAACCAGACTATGAATCTGTTCACAAGGGACACAGTCTCTCTGGAGTCAGATTCGCCCGAGGTCCAGGGAGGGTGTCACCCCTGGGCTGTCTGCCTGTCACATGTTCCCTCAGCTCCATACTCTTTGGTACCAGTAGGCACCAGAGTAGAGTGAAGGCTAGCAGCTCTTTAGCATGAGGGTAAATTACAATGTGTGTCTCGCCGAATTGGGGTGAGGCTGAGATGGCCCAGGCTGAGCCCAAAGTAAAGAGGAGGTCCAGGTTCTTCAGAATCCTCTCTAAGATCAGCCAATTTAAGGCCAGCTTCAAGGTCAAACTGATTTTTACTATACATTCCAGTCCAAGTTTGACTTCTCTTTGTAAAGATTACTACTGTTTAATGTTATGTAATCTATATACACAATCTCCTCTTATGCACAATCTTTTAGGAGTTATAGTATCTTACCAATTCCAAGAAGAGCAACAAGAAGGACAGTCAGGCCTCAGAGGCAACACAGGAGCAGGAGATTGAACGCTGCATACGTAAGTCCACTGATAGGAAGATACTTTTGTTATATGGTTGATATGAGTTCAACTAAATTAATCAGCTAATCAACAATATTACTACAAGTATCAATCCAGTATAAGACAATCCTCAAGGTTTCACAAGGTTTCTTCAGGAACTTCCTTTTCTAGTTATTATTATTATTCAAATTCTTCCCAGTGTTACTCCTCCTACAAGCTATTCACACCAATCGAACTTCAAATCGTGCAGAGGTTGGGATGGTATGGCTTTTGGTTTTGATACCTATTTAATTTGATACCTATCTATCTATCTATCTATCTATCTATCTATCTATGACCTTCCAACATACTATATATCTAACCTTCTATCTGTCCAACCTTCTATCTATCTAACCCATCATCCTTTCTTTCTTTCACCAGTCACTACTGCTTCACTCAGTATAACCCCTATTGAGTAACCTCTTAATTGTATAGATCAATCTATACCTCCCCTCTCTCATCTATCCATCCTTTCTTTCATCTATCCATTCATTCATCCATCGAGACAACCAAACAAACAAAATCATCTTTAACTTTATCTGTGAAGGAATCTGAATCACATCCATATCAGGAATTGGTCCTTTGAATAGATGTCTGTCTTGACCTCTTGTTGAACTTCCATTCATACTATTTCTTAAACTTTGTTGTGACCAACTATGTCTTAAAATGTATGTAACAGAAGGTTTAAATGTATACAGTTACAGTTATGTCCCTTAAGGGGGTGCTCAGGGACAACTGATAATGGCTGTGTAAAGTAGAGCCTTGTGTGTCAGAAGCCATAGACAACGAAGGCCCCGGGGTGAGATACAAGTGTCACAGGATTAAGTTCTGTGAATTAGTTATCTGTCCTCTCCACACACATATTTTAGAAGGTCTTTTCAGTATATAATAAATGAATGTTCAGGTTTTTGTCAGAGAGTCTTTGGGAGCTGTGCCTTCCAGTAAACAACTATTCTATTTTCACCTGGGGTATGTTGTTGCTCTCTCCTTGCAAGTTTTTTTTCTTTCTGTTGGTTATTGATGTTGCATTTGATTCTTACTTGAACATTAATTGAGTATTGAATGAATGATAGCAAATTATTCATTTGTTTTATCCCAATTAATGTAACACTGGTGTCTGTCTCATATTGTTTATTTTGTTTTTTTGTGGTTATTTTTATTATAATAACACTATCTCACTTTCAACTACCCAGAAAATCTTATCAAGCCTGATAAAAAGCTTTCTGATACCTATTAAACTATTAAGCTTTTTGTAACTCCAAAAACTCTCATCCGTTTAACCTACCACTCATCTAACCAACTCTTTACCCACTCAGAAGAACTATCCTTACTGATTAACCTCCAAATGTTTATCTATTTATACTCTCTCTTCTATCTATCTATCTATCTATCTATCTATCTATCTATCTATCTACCTACCTACCTACCTATCTATCTATCTATCTATCTATCTATCTATCTATCTATCTATCTATCTATCTATCTATCTATCTATCTATCTATCTATCTATCTATCTATCTATCTATCTATCTATCAACCAATGCTTTGGGAGAAAACTTTTCTCTTCTTCTTTTTTTTTTTTTTTTTTTTAAATTAAGTACATTGTGTGAAATCCATGACTTATGGTATATTTTTAAATGAAAAATAGTCCTCCTTCTTCTTGTAAAAATGATCTTTGTTGGAGATACATTGTACAGTGTGAAAATAACTGTTTGGTGTAAATTAAAAACAATAACATAATAGCCTTATGTATGTAGGCCTAATTGTAATCAGTCTTAGGTCCGATGCCAGATGCAATCAATGGAATAGTCAGATAAAAAATAATGTTAATTCCTAAATGTCTTCGTCAGTAGCAGAAAATGTTTATTCCAGCATAGGCCTACCCGATTTACATTTCACTTCGAATGAACACTGATAATGACTGCATTTTAACACGTTATTCATATGAATAACATTTTAATCTATGAATAACATTTTAATTCTAGATGCTGCCATTGTCCCAATCTTCAATTCGACTGAAGTGGGTAGGATATGTCCCAATTCTCACTGCTACTCCTCAGCCATTTTCTCCTCCACTCATCTCCTGATATTTCCGGGGTGGGAGCGAGTGGTAGGGGTAAGTGGTAGTGAAAAGGAGTCGTGAAAAGTTTTCGGACGCACCTTCTGACAATCACACAGCTAAGAAAGGTGTGCCGGACGGTTAAGGGTTAACATATACATGCGCTTTGACCAAAAATAAATAAAAACATGGCCGAAACATCTCTCTCTCCTCGAATTATGTTACCTCTGGTTACCACAAAATAACGATGTCAGTATCTCATAAATGCTTTGGAAAATCCAAAATAAAACGTGGAGTGATTTGTAACCTGTAAGAAATATGCGCAATAGAATTACATATAAATGCATTAAACTAGCTATTAAAAAACCCGTAACCCTTTTAAACCGGGGTAAACAAAAACTGCTTTGGGTAAGCAGTTATCTTGCCAGTTGTGTGGTCTTTTATGATGACGCTCGATTTGAAAAGAGGAAGCCATGAGATGCGTCGCTATAGAAACGAGTGCAGGAAGTAGCTGCCGGGCAATTTCTGGTAAGTAGTTTTCAGTCAGGATTGTTTTTTAAACTTATTACAGGCTTATGTTAACAAAATCATATACACTGGTGTTAGTGATCACACAAGGGAGGTGATTTCAGGGCCTAATTGGTTTGCTAGCGGATGCAAGGCTCTGTTTTCGCCAGCCACGATAGCAAGCACATTGCAGTGATTTAATAGTGACTGTCGGTGTCTGACTCATACAAACTAACTCTAACCCACTGACTTAAACTAGCTATCTCAAGAATAGAGATGTTTTGCTCTTGCTTTCTTTATCAGAAAGGATGAAATAGCTCTTTGCAAATGTTTTGTCTGATATTGCACAACCCTGCTAAACACAAATGCATCATGTTGTGCAAATGTATGACTAACATCACCCGCACCACCCTCTCCTCTCTCCAGTAGCTGATGTCCCGCTCAGTGATTCATCCCCTGAGTGCAGGGGCCACTGCCCCGGAGGTGTTGTCCCTGCTACACCAGCGCCTCCTGGTGGCCGAGGAGCATGCAGAGACACTTATCAGAGACATGGGTTCTCTGGGAGTCTCTAGGGACCAGCTCCTGGAGCCTGTTGAAAGGGACCCCGTCCAACGGCCACTTAGCCCCCTGAAGATGCGTCAGGCCCTAGGAGAGGCTGTGGGTGAGGGGGTGCTGTGGCGCCAGTGTGATGCACTGGTGAGCAGAGTGTGTCATTTGGAGAGTCTACTTCAGACACTCAAGCTCACCACCTTTCGCCTTGAGACAGAGAGAGAGCTGGATCCCTCACACTCAGGTAATACTAGTCACTGTAGTGTCTCACCCTTGTTGTGACTGTGGTCAAGGATCTAACATTATGTGAGGAGGTGTAGGCTATTTGAACATTACCCTCACCATTCTCATCATAATTATGTTCAAGGCTGAGAGAAGGAAAGCAGGATGCATTTTGAGAGTAACTTATGCAGACGTTCCTCTGGCATTCTCTCTCTTTGTGTGCAGCTCGTCTGAAGGAGCAGCTGGCTGCGCTGCAACAGGAGAAGGAGGAGGAGCAGCGGGCCTCCAGGAGGGAGGTGATGAGGCTGAGGGACCAGATCCGCCAGGTCTGCCTGGACAGGGAGGAGGCACAGGGGGAGGTGCAGAGACTAGGAGAGGCCCTGGAGGTTGCCACCACTTCAAAGGTAATACCTGGCTTGACCCACCACCTCCCATCTCTCTACACATGTTTTTTGTGTTAACATTAACATTTTGTAAGTAGGTATTTTGCTATACCAATGCATGACAATAATGCTGTGTCGACAGTAATTGTCATAACATTTATGTATGTTGATACTGATAATAATGTTGCGTACTGTAGGTAATGGATTTGTTCTGATATCTGGTATTAATCTTAATAATGGTTATGGTACCATTGATGCAGATGGACATGGCTCTGGCTGCTGAGGAGCTGAAGATGATCAAAGTCCAGATGAGTGAGAGGTTGATGGAGGTGAGCGACATCTTTGACTTGACAGTTAAGCACACATATGAACTCTTAAATCTTACATTCTTCTCTTTCTCAGCTGAAGGAGCAGCTGTCTCAAGAGTCTGCTCGGTCTTCTGAGGCAATCAGATCCCATAGTGAACTACTTCAGATGGTGAAGGAGATGGAGAGAGTGGTAGAGATGGAGAGAAGACAGGTACGGTAGTGTGACTAAAAAGAATGAAAGAAAGACAAAAAACATACATGTAGATAGCCACGAGGGCTATCAGTGGCTATCTATGTTTTATGTCTTTGTTTCATTCACACCCCCCTTCTGCACCTAGGCCCAGATAGTGCAGTCACACTGCCAAACTCTGCGCTCGGATGGGCAGGACACCAGACAGAGGCTACATGAGGAGGAGGAGCAAGGCCACAGGCTGCAGGGCCAGTGTCAGCAGCTCAAAGAGCAGGCAGGTCAGGAACACTGCATACTGGGAGATTAAGTTTTTCTCATTTTATATTCTGCTCTACAGTGCTCTCTGATGATCAACTGATGTGTTGATACATAACATTTGATTTTTATGCGCATAAATATGAAGATTGTCTAATTTCTTTAGAGGTGAAAGACTCCCTGGTCTCTGAGTTGACAAGTGAACTGAAAGTAAGTCCCTTGAGAGTTTACAATAGAGTTTGATTACTGTTGAGTGTGAATGTGTTGTTTTACATGTGTGTTTATTGTGTCTCCAGAGTCTACAGCTAGCTTTGCAGAAGCAGCAACAGGAGAACAGCAGACTACTGAGAGACAGTGGGGATCTGAGAACTGCAGCTGACAAAGTGCAGGTCTGCAGCCCTGCCTTGATACAAAACTACACCTCATAGGCTATTTTAAATAAACCGATACATTTTCAAAAGTGTTTTATAGTAAATGATTACAGTAGACCTATGTGTGTGTGTGACCACTTACTCCTTTACAGTATAAGGTTCTCAGGGGCATACAAATACACACCAACACTAGTCTCTTTTTCTCTCCTTCTCATGGTCACTCCATCTCTACCCCCTTCTCATGTTTAGGTCTTGAATGGCCAGTTGGAGAGCCAGTGTTCTGAGTTGAGTGCCGCCCTGCGGTCTCTCACTGTGGAAAGTGCCAAGCTACAGACAGAGCACCAGGCCAGCATTAAAGTACGGCCTACACACACACACACACACACACACACACACACACACACACACACACACACACACACTCCTGATCCTGTGCTCGTGTCTTTCTCAGACAGAGAGGAGTCGTGCGTTCAAGCAGCTGCAAGAGCAAGACCTACTGCTGGAAGCAGCACGACGCAACATCCAGGCGGAACTGCAGGGGGTGCTTACGGATAAAGTTAAACTGCAGAGAGAGCTGTAGGTTCCTTATATAAGCATAAGCTGTTGTGTGACTGTCATAAGTTAAAAGGATCTCTATGCTAATTCTAGTAAAACACATCTATCTATAATAGCCCCCCCTCTCTGTTTCATAGGGAGACTCTAAAGGCTGACCACGCCCAGCTTTTGAAGAGTTCCATGGTCGCCCAGGAGACTGTTCTCACTCAGCGTGAGCTGTTGGAGTGTACCATTGAGAGGCTGCGGGGGGAGCTGAACACAGTTGTAACAGAAGGGGAGACCATGAGGAAAGACAGAGACAGTGCAAAGGCAGAGGTAGGTAGTGTCATATTTTCTCTCAAAACAAAAGGTTTACAATATCATCTAGCTCAACACTGTGTCTGTGGATGTATGTATTCAAAGGTGCTTACATGTTATGTCTATATCTTTCTCTTTGGCTCACAGATGTGCATTATTGTTACCAAGCTAGAGAGTGAGAGGAGTGCACTCGGGAGCCAACTCACTCAGGCCAAGGTACTGCCAATTCAGACTGATCTTTGAGCTGTGTAATAGGCCATTCAGCATTTACAGTATGCGGTAGTCAACACACTTATGATCTGATCATAGTCTCTACAACAACTTCTGCTTAATCTGTCTTTGCCTGGTGTTTGACTAACAGCTACAGGCAGGGACTCTTAGCGCCACCTTGCAGAAACAGGGGGAGGAGAACAGGGGGCTCATGGGCAGGTTGGCTGCTATGGAGCACCAGCAGGTGAGAGATTGGTGTATTAGGTGGCATCAAGTAACTTCCTGCATCTATATTGAATGTGTGTATTACATTCATAGACTTTATCCCATCTCCTCACTCTCAACCCTCCTTGTTTCCCCATCCTCTCTCTCCCCCCCCATTATAATTTGTGGTCCATCATTTACCCAGCATGCTCAGCAGCAGGTAGAGCAGATACTGAAGGAGCTGACAGACAGTAAGAACAATCTAGCGTATGAGAAAGGAAAGCTACAGGTAAAATGTCTGTACTGTACATTTACACACACTTATCATCTGTAAGTGTACATCTGCCACACACTTAGATAGTCTGATCAACAGTTTGTTGGTCTATGTGTAATGGTAAGAGTTTGCGTCCCTATGTGTTTGTTATCTACGTAGCTCGTTTGCATGTAGCCCATTAATCCTTCCACAGGCTGTATACAGTAGTCTCTTCTATTCTTATTCTTTGCTAGACTAGAATTGATCAACTTCAGGAGGAGTTGCGAGCTTTAAAGGATGCCCATGCAGAAAGTTCCCAACAATGCAAGCTGAGCTCTGTGCTGGAGAACAAATACACACAGGTACACAGGTACACACACACACACACACACACACACACACACACACACACACACACACAGTAAACAACAAGCCCACTCAGTGGTAGAAATGCATAAACTCCTGCAGGCCAGTTCTGAACTTGCCATGATAAAGATAACCCTTCATAAACTGGAGGCTCAACTTAAACAGGTAACCTTTCACCTCTCAACTGTAAGTCTTAGGCTTGCATAAATGCAATTAATTCAATTATAATCATCTTCATTATAACAAGCTGAGTTTCTAGCCATTACATTATCCTCTTCACACTATTTTCTTCTCTCTTCTCCTGTTCCTCCCTCTCTCTCAGGCCCAGGCTGCAGTCCAGGTGAAGGACAGGGAGGTCACGTTGAAGGACAGGGACGCCCACACCCTGAGAGGACAGCTGGACACCCTGCAGGAGCTGCACAGCGACAAGGTCAGGATGATAATGATGATGATGATGTTGATGACGATGTCATGGTAATTTAGTAGACACTTTTATCCATGTGTGTGTGTGTGTGTGTGTGTGTGTGTGTGTGTGTGTGTGTGTGGTGTGTGTGTGTGTGTGTGTGTGTGTGTGTGTGTGTGTGTGTCTGCCTGCTTGCCTGCCTGCCTGCCTGCCTGCCTGCCTGCCTGCCTGCCTGCCTGCAGCTGTGTGAGCTGGACGGCTGGTTAGGTGTGTCTAATCAGGGAGGAGGGAGTGTAGCTCAGACGTTGGAAAATGTCCTGGCTTCTCACTCTCGTCTGCAACACAACACTGAGAGCCTACAGGAGGAGCTTGGAGGGAGAGAACAAGAGCTGGCCATACTCAGAAGAGTCAGGTAAGGCTAAGCTAACCTGTGTGTGTGTGTGTGTGTGTGTGTGTGTGTGTGTGTGTGTGTGTGTGTGTGTGTTCTTTTTTGTACGTTTGTTTTGATATTTCTGTACTCTTTTGCCAGGCTGAAGGGTCAGATTCAGATTCAGAGGCTACAGGCGGAGGTGGAGAAACTGCAAAACATAATAGCAACCACTCACTCAAAGAAGAACAAAGTGGTAACTACATACTTTCTCAATTATACACACACAGACACACACACCTTTTCTCTCACTCTCTCTCTCTCACTCACACACACATACACACACACACAGACAGACACATTACAGACTCTAAATATATTAGTAGTTTACCAGCATATCTGTCTCTCTCTAACTTGAGCCCTTGTGTAAGGCCCTGGATGTGGCAAGGCTGGACAACAAGAAACTAGTCCAGAGTTTAGAGCAGGCCGTGCTGGCTAACAGCACTCTGCAAGGAAATCTGGAACGGGCTAGGGACCAGCATCAAAACACTATATCACAGAGGTAACTGTGGGTGTGGGAGTTTTAGAGTCAAGTAAATGTGTGTATGTATGATGTTTTGCATCAATGCTAAAGTTTGTGTCCGTCCATGGCCGTGGCACAGAGACGTGGAGCTACGTGAGGCCAGGGCAGAGATTGCTTGTTTGTCTGAGCGAATGGAAACCCTAAAACTTCAAATGAGAAAAGAAAGGGACTCTAGGAGGAGGGCATCAAACAGAGAAATTTCAGAGGTAATACACACACTGTCACACTCTATCCATCATGGGTCAGAGTCAGAAGTATCATGTGTACTCGCTCCTCATCCTCCTCTATATCTCTTCTTTCTTGGTCCTCTAGTTCAGAAAGGCTTTTGAGGACTCATCAGCCAAGTCAGGTGATCTCTCCAGGGCCAATCAGGAGCTGAGAGAGAAGGTGTCTGAGCTGAAGAAGATAGTGTCCAGTCTGAAAGCCACTATCAAAGATCAGAAGATTCAGCTCAAGCAACACGTGGATAACCAAGTGGCTCTGAACAACTCTCACAAACTAAAGGTATTTGCCCAGGGCTTTACCTAGACTAACACTCACCTCACCAATGAATAGAGGGATTGACTTTTACGCTCAGTTTAGTCTGTCCATGCCTCTTCATCTCACTCCTTCCTCTGTTGTTCACTCATTGACTTCATCAGGACATGGAAGCAGAGCTGAAGAGCCTAGAGACCCTGAAGGATGAGTATCAGAAGAAGAATTATGAGCAGGTAGGACACACACATTATCTCTTGCTCTTTCATACATACAAGCATGCACAAATAATATTAGTTTTTTAACATTATGTTACACACTCATACATCTTTTAAACTCATACTCACACACATTTATACATTAGGTACTATTTTCTTTGTTGTCAGGGTCAGCTGATCCAGCAGTTCCATAGTGATACACTGTCCCTCCAGAGGGATCTGCAGCATATATCCTGCAGCCAGGAGGGGGACCTAGCGGCAGAGAGGGAGCTGAGACAGATCATGCAAGACAAGTGCCAGGTAAACTGAGTTTAGTCTGCGGTATGTCTGTCCTGGGCTTTATTTCAATGATTTCGAATTTTCTTCATGACTATTAATGATTAAATAATGACCACTAGCAAAATGCTAACCAACGTTGTTAGAGAACTACACTAGCCAGCCACCTGTTAATGCTACGCTTGTCTAGTCTATAGGGCTACGGCTGCCTAGTAGGTTGGTAAACTAGCCTACATACATGTATATGTTTTGACTTGAGTTATAAGACTACGCAGACTGTGTTGGATGTAATGTGACCTGGGGAAGCAATCAGCTACTGACAAGGATCCAGAGCAAGCTACGAGTCTCTGTAGATAATCTCCAGCCCAAGCAGATAATTGTTGTTCACAGAGTGACAAATGATCATCCATAACACGCAAAATAATTAAAATTAAAATAGGAAAAGAAATCTGGCTTTTATGACGGCTCAGGGCAACACCTGTGGTCAGTGTTCACACCAACACCACCTGCTGCAATCTGCTGAAGTCTTAAACATTTCGTCATCGACAACCGCCCTGGGTCCTGGTCTCAACTGCCCACTACCCCAGGTGTGGAGTTAGCCGCATAGCATCCTCCTCTATACAGTCCTATGGACAGAGACTTTGTCATGTATTGAAATGAAAATGGCCCTGCCAAGCCAGTTTGTAATAAGTCCTTCTTTCACTGACTCTGATGGTTCGTTGGTGGTTGTCCCCTTTGGCGGGGATCAAGCTTTCCAAATTTGTCTTGCAAAGTAATTTAATAGGTAAGTAAGTACAGGGAGTTAGCAAGCTAAACTTTAACAAAATCCTGAGTTGGAGCTAAAGTTAGCTTGCTAACTCCCTTTGCTCACTTCCGTAGTATACCCCTTGAGTAGTTAAAAGTAAGTTTAAACATTTTTGGAAGGCACATTTGGTAAGCTTTATGCCCAACAAAGAAGACAACCTCCAGAGGAACAATCAAAGTGATTGAACAAAGGACTTTATTTCAAACTGTGGCTTGGTGGGGTCACATTTCGATACATGATAAAGTTTCCAAATCTATCTGTCTATAGAACTGTATAGCGGATAATGCTATGCTGCTCGTGTGGAGTGTGAAATGTGATAATTAGGGATGCACCGATACCACTTTTATTGAGCTTTGAGTATCGGAGTACCTATCCAATAAAAGCATTTTTAAAATGGCTGCATAGAAGCTCTGTGTGTGGATGTATTATGCTTGGCATCTAATAACAGAAAACACCATGCTTAAGATGGGAAACGTTATTTATTAAATAACGTTATTAATTTCATAACTTTGAATAAGAACAAATACATACAATATAACTGAGGTATGCCATACAACTTTCTTGTATTTAATTCCAGACCGAGGTGGAGAGCAGTGGAAATTTCGATTTCTTCCACTACAATTTCTGAAATAACTAGACAATATTTGTGTATCAAAATACAGCCTCAATATATATTGATCCCTGATGCTAGCAAGCTACTCTGTTACTAGCATAGAAGTGCCTACGAAGTTCGTTAGCATAATCGCTAATCGTTACTAGCTAGCTTGCCAGCTAACGCACTGTATCTGGTTGCATAGCAACTTCCGTGCATTAAGTACTTCGAATCTGTCTCAAACCAGATTGCTTTTCAGTTACCTTCAGACAAAAATGATACCTTGGAATGATAGTGACTTTGGAAAGAGAGGCAGAAGGCAGCTGCCTTTGGATTGAGACACAGTCATTATTGTCATCAGTTGTTATAGTCATATCAGCTGTGCATCCGTCAGTTGATGGCGCACATGTTTGGCAAGTTATGTCATGGCATCGGATCGGTGAACATTTCCTATCTCCGATTCTCCAGCATTTTAGGCCAGTATCAGCCTATACCGATCCTCAGTATTGGATTGGTGTATCTCTTGTGATAATGTACTGTCTAACATGTGCTCTATACCTATCTAACCTAGCTATTCCTAACAACATGGTACTCTCAAAGGAAAGGTAACCAGGAGAGGAAGCTCACAGTATGTTCCTGAGCTTCTGTGGTTTTATTTGTCTCTACAGAGGCTGGAGGAGAGCATCCAGAAGCTGCAGGAGGCCAAAGATGAAGCAGAGAAGAAACTGCGAGATGTCAGCCTAGAGTCACAGCAAGTAAGATGAGTCAAATCAGCTATTTTGCTCCCTCATTGTTTGAACCTTTGATGTTAATGCATATTAATTCCCCCACCCGTATCTGTCTTGACCATTATGCTCCACTTTGTTTTTTCTTTTGCTTACCTACCATACCACTCTCCTTCACAGATATCTGAAAACCTGGAAGAGGCTCACAACTGGTTCCGCTCCCAGTTTGACAACCTGAAAAGTGATGTGGAACAAAACAGGTGTCTTGGGGAGGAACCACAAGAGAATGAACATCATGCCACCAGGAGCAGTAAAGGAGGTGCACACACCTCCTTATCCAGAAACAACAAAAAGGTGCTTTTCTTGTGAACAAGCTTCTCTCATATCACTTAATCTCCCACACATGATGATATTAGTCACTAGTCCTCTCTGCTTTTATGCAGCCTTTTTATTTTGTGGTTTGATGATACATTAACCACTTACAATAGCTCTCTCAATGTAAGTAAGAATTACAGCTTTGAGCTATTTAAGTCTGCACACTCTTTTAGAAAGCCTTTTAGCTCTAAAAGCACAATCGGGTAAATGTTTGGTTCTCATGAGACCTTTTAAGAGCTGATGGTCACAAACAAATGCTTTTAACTCACATTGATCAGCGAAGGAAACATCCACATAATGTATATAAGTAGTATTAAGTTGAGGTAACTGACAGCAATTGCTCAGTGCTGTGTCAATTCAACCACCCAAAAGCACATACTGTACTGTAGTAGAAAAACATACATCTACGGTTATGAGACCTCTGGTTTTGTATTTGTGAATTACCCTCATGACTTAAAAAAAAACATTGCCCTTAGCATTTTTGTAAAATACAACCCATATTGAAAGCCCCTGGTGTGAATTTGCAGTGTTCAATATCACTTTGGTCAGATTCGTCATGAAAATAGCCCTAGGTGTTTGGCTCAATAGGATAATCTTTCCTCTTGTCAAAGCGATCTGACTCGCAGACATGATTGTCCAGTGGCTATTGTAGCTTGTACCCAGACGGGGGATCACAATGATGATAGTTACAGATGTTGAATTGTGAAATAACTGTCCTGTTCTAGGCTCCACACGATAGTAGGCCTACAGGACCAGAGTGTGAGAGATGGATCTCTACCATGCAACGCTGGGAGACCAAGAGGGAACTGGCCCGCATTGCAAGTGGATACAGACCTGGATGGACACAAACACTAGCTCACTCACACTGAAACAGTATAGAGACACACACACACACACACACAGACACACAGACTGGACCAAGGCACATAGAAAAACCATCAACTCACACAGTGATCCCATGTGTTTATTAAAAACATTGAACACCAACAAATATGAGATAGCAGCTACATATACAATAAGATAGCAGCTGTATGCTGAGAACTGTGATGTTGTCCATTTATCTCAAACTGTGCTTTATAAGCTGGTTTTGAACATCAGAGGGGAACATGCTTTTTTATCATAAGAACTGTACAATCATAACTTTTTTCTTTGATATAATTTATACAAACATTGTTCTTATTTTTGTATGAGTAGATTATTTATACAAAATTAAATGTTTTTCAATAGCACTGTGTACAAATGTATGTTTTATCTGACTTGCTGGATTGATGTTGTTTGCTTTCTGTGAACATGGCATGTCAAATCATATTGATTATTCCATGAAAACCACTTGATTCTTGACATTCTGAGTTCATCAACAAGGAGGGCTCTGGAGTTAATACGATTGGAAAGGCTCTTAAATGAGGTTGTCCAGTGAGTTTAAATTGTTCAGCAGGTCAAGGGGTCCAGCGAAGAAATACAAAATTATCTTCATGCTAAAACATCCAAACCCAGTGAGAGCTACAGTAGGTGCTATGGGTTATTCTCTCTCGCAAATTATGAAATGAAATGTTTGGATGCCTCAAATGTAGCCATTATCTTACCATGATGCCACAAAATGTGTGGTAGAGAAGGGACACATTTATAGGGGGCCATCCTTTATCACTATGTCCACACTCTCAGCCCGCTACAAATCCTGAGCAAAAGGTCACTATGGATTCAACAGTCATAAAAAACTGATCTTCAAAACCTTACAAACACACACGACACCATTCCAATGATGTCCACGAAGCCAAGACCAGACAAAACAACAGTCAAGACAAACAGCATTACCATAACAGTGATCTCTGTTCAGCCACTGGAGGACAGCATTGCAACATAGTGACCATCATCACCTCATAGTAAACACTTGGAAAAACATTGGCAGGCAAAATACTATCATGGCCATGGCCATTGTGATTCAGGCAGTGTACCTATAGTAACAATTCCCAAGCCATCCTCCTGCTAAAACTGAGCCCTCTTCCTGCTCAAAACTGTTTTTTCTCCTGATAGATTTTTATTCTCATGTTCTATAATCCAAATAGCCCAGATAATGACAGCCTTTCTATTACAACTACAATTCAAGCAGTTTAAAAATTGATTAAAGTAACTGAAATAACATGATATCACAAATCAATAGCTTAGAAAATAATACATGATATATCCATGGAAATAGAAAAATAGATGATTTGAAAATAAATGGAAATATAAACATAGAAAAATATATAATCAAATGATATGTACATGAATAGATAACCTATTTGTCATGGTTTAGCCTGATGGCATTTAGTTTGATGCATTTCGCACTATTTTCATGATAACCAAGTGCAGGAGATATATGCAGATAGTTCCACGAAAGCGATGAAAATGAGAAACACAGAACAGGACGTCAGAGACAAATTGGTGAGGGGAGACTTGGAGAGGTCAAAGGTCAGTCACAGTTGAGGGGTCACCATACGGAGCACTTGTCAACAGGATGCATGGGGGAGCCTTTTGGACAGTGGAACACCCGAGCAAACTCATCAAACTGAGACACACTGCCAATCACCCTGCAGAGGGGAGGGGAAGAGAAAATGCTCCAATCAGAGAGGAGATATGCAGGTTGTATAACAGGCTAATGGACATCAAGGTACTGTTAAGGTGTGTGTGTGTGTGTGTGTGTGTGTGTATGTGTTTGTGTGTGTGTGCGTGTGCATGTCTGTGTGTGCATGTGCATGTGCATGTGCATGTGCATGTGCATGTGTACCTGTAATGCTCAGGAGCATGCTTGTCGGTCAGTAGCTGCAGGTAAATGGATTGAGACCGTCTCTTCATACACCAGTTCTGACAAGGGATAGGAGATGGTCAAAACCGTAAAGATCAACTGTCCAAATAAATTCTTAACACCAAAAATGTATAGAACACAAGAAACAAACATCTGTACAGTCTGGTCTGTTGTGTGCAGTACCTGTGCAAAGGCGATGAAGAGTAGTTGTTCATGAGTGTATTTGAGCCCAGGGAGAGGTCTTTCTGGGCCATGCTCTCTGATCCACTTCTGATACGCCTGGAGTGAGATGATGGACAGACAGGTGGATTCAGTGAGGAAAAATGCACAAGACAGGAGATGAGTTCTGCTAGGTTAACCAGCAAAAAACGTGTACTGTATGCCCCATAGTAACAATGACTGACAGCCACACTAGAGCAAAGACAGTACTGCATACAGTCAAATTTCACTTACGTAGTAAGACAGCTTCAGACCACCCATGTCTGCTATATTCTCCCCCAGGGTTAGACGTCCGTTTACCTACACAAAGGGAAAGATCACCATTATAACTCTCTGAGGGGTGTGTGTGTTTCATAATGTATTCTTATGTGTGTGCGTGTGCATTGCACACACCTTCTGGTCGTAGACGGAGAAGTTGTCGTACAGTTTGATGATGCACTCTGCTTTTTTCTGAAACTTTTTGTACGACTCCTCTGTCCACCACTGCTTCAGATTGCCATGGCGATCGTACTGGCCCCCTATGGACATGAACGATTGCATCACTAAGATGAGGGGCAAGAGGGTGTGGTTAGGATGACCAATGATGGATTACTGCAGTCATGCACTTTAGTCGGACGATCAGACAGAGAAGACTCTCACCCCAGTCATCATATCCATGTGTCAGCTCATGACCAATAATGGCTCCTATTGCACCATAGTTCAAAGACCTAGACAGATGAGAGAGGGAGCTGTCATAAACACATAAACATACAATACATGCAAAACACATTTATCAAACATAAACATTGTGTTTCCCACCGAATGGTTTGGATTCAGAGAGGGTAAGTTGATCCCATATCTGAGCCTAATGGAAGCCACAGTGGACTTATAGCGCTTGCCTATAGCCTGCAGTTCAAACCCCTATCCTGAGGGAGGCAGTAGAGTGACACATATTATATCAGTATGAAGTCTCAAGCAGAGAAAGAGTGCATGTGGCCACCTCTCCTTGACCCCGCGTGAGTGCATACTCTAACTGCAGTCCATGCAGATGGAGACTGATGAGAGGACAGCTCCGGGCTATTCACTTGGCTAGGTCTGAAAATGACTTTCTGACAGCTAGTCGATACGCTGCCCACAGTTGCTCTCTAAACCTGAATAAACTAACTGGCTGATTGAGGCTTCATTACATCGGCCCTGATAGAAGCTTGAGTTTATGGGAGGTAAGGACCACTGCAGTAATAACTTCTGGGAACAGCAGACACATATAATATGATATTCTATATTCATCGGTATGCACGGTTGGAGGTCGTTAGACATCACTCCTAATGAATTAAGTATAATGTATACATTGGCTGATATGTTCAGGAGTACAGTTTTGCTGGGGTTGTTGTCATTTGGGGAAACAACAAGAGCAATAATGAAAGGGATTGCATTAATAATGATGTGTTTGTCTCAAGACTGTTAGTCCACCAAACCAAAGCCAAGTCTTGAGGGCTCAGACAGGGTTACTCATCACACCAGCATAGTTCACTCATACTAGAGTTGGTTGTACTCACTGTGGAAACTCCGGATCGTACAGCGTCGGCTGAAGGATTCCGGCGGGAAAAACTGAAGGAAAGACACAAGCAGAACACAAGATAAAGAGAGGGAGGGAGTGAACATTGGAGGCAGTGATATTAAAGGGCACACAGAGGGAGAGAGACAGAGAGAGACAGAGAGAGACAGAGAGAGACAGAGAGAGACAGAAAGAGAAAGAGAAAGAGAAAGAAAGAGAGAATGGGGGGGGGGGGTAAAAAACGAGCTCTTGGGGCTGATGACTGTGTTTGTCTGGCTCTCTCTGTCCTCTACTGCCAGCTCTCTAACTCAGCATTGATTTTTCTGCGAGGGAGATTTAATCCACAAGGCAGACATAGACGGCAATAGCAGCCAAGACTGGAGAAAGTGAGGTGAGGGGGAGATGACAAACAGCTAGATGTGCTCAAAGTTTGCAACTGGCATTTTATGGGGAATAAATCTAGACGGTAGTACAAAAAAACGGTAATGAGAAGAAAAAAGACATTAAGGTAAATATAAACTAAAACATAGCAGGTGCATTAAATGTTTGTAACTAATGGTTCCATGGCTAACAGCTGAGAGTGAGTAGGAGAGAAGGAGAGGGCTTGTGTGTTCTCTGGCATGTAGAGGTGTATTGGTGTATGTTGAGGTCACACACTCACCCATTTGGTTCTTGTTGGGTAGGTAGTAGGCATTAAGGGCCTGAGGGGGAAGAAGCCACCTGAGGAGGAAACAGTGTAAAACAAGATGCTTAACGAGATATTTCATTCTCTCTCCCTCTCTCTCTCTCTCTCTCTCTCTCTCACACACACACACACACACACACACATACACACACACACAGAAACGCACAACAACAACAACAACAATAACAAAAGACACAAATAACAATCACAGCAAGACATTAACTGCGACTTAGTATGAGAGTATGGAATGGCCACTTTCAAAGCAGCTCACATATTTTGTCTCAAAACCTTGAGAATTATTCAATATTTAGTCCAATACTGGCAGTTCCTGTCTGCATATGAAAACACACGATGAGTCCCTTCATCATAATCCCTTTAAAATCAAACCCATTGATTTGCAGGAAATTTCCCAAATTAATAACTTTGAAATTCTGAGATGCCCTTGTTCTATAGCAAAAGACAGATGGCCCTGTGGACAGCGGAGGGATAGAGATTGTGAGACAAATGGGGGGCTGGAGAGAGGAGGACATGTTTTCTCAGCAGAAAGGAGTGAGTGATGAAAGGAGCACATTTGTGATAAAGGAGGAATACATGATTTGGCAATGCAGGCCTGCAGGGTGACATATGCCTTAGGACACAAGATCAGTTTTGAATACTGATAGTGAAGGTTTTTCAAAAACTATACAGAAGACTGTATAGCATGTCTTTTCAATTGTTCGCTACATTGCTTAGCCAGTTTTTCCTTCTCTTCTATACTGTACATACCATACATTCATCATAAAACTAAATGTTAAGTTGAATAGCTGCTGTGCTTTAAGAGTTAAGAGTTGTTCTATAGCTGTGATATGTAGAGAGGTACATACAAGTGATTGTGTTATGGTATTAACTGAACCAAGTTGTATTAACTTTGTTTTTTGGTTGTATCGCTGTATATTGATCACAACAGAAAATACTATGGTTTATCAATGTCTAAATCCAAACATTGTGTAAACGTATGTAAAAAGATGTTGATTCACTGTCTTGTGCCACCCATAGATAGATGATGGAAAAGAACTGTAGGACAATGTTAAAACCAATTAGAATTTGGTAACACCATCATCCGTTGCTACATTGCTTATCATGGGTTGAATGTTAAAGTTTTCTTAACAATGGCAGTTGATGGTCAGCATCAGACCATCTCACAGTTGAGAATAATAATTACAAAATGATACCTATTACAGGTTTTCTGAAAATCGGCATTTGACAGTCATCACACAACATTGTGACAAGGTTGTATGTGACTATAAAGGAGGTTTTCTACATGTCATTATTTGACAGCCATGATCCAACATTGTAAAAAGGTTGCCATTCATTCCTAATCAAAGGGAAGTAAAAATAAAAATATACATAAAAAATGTCATTACATTAATATAACTTGAAGGCTTTACTTAACATTGACATAAGCTATATGAGTACTTTCTCCATGCGCTATGATTGAATAAACACTGTTCGTTGTGACACCATTTGGGATTCAATCCCACAACCTTTTGGTGTGTAGTACATTGTTATGTCAATGCCACTAGTCCACTGCTGCATAATAATGGGGTTCAGATTGTGCATCAAATAAATTAGAAACTTGGGGAAATACTTTTCATGGGGTTGAAAAGACATTCTGTAACACAGAATAGTTGGATATGTTGAACGTTTGTAAGAAGAATTTTTTTTTTTTTTTTTTGTTATAATAGCCTTTTCAGCATGATCTCTTTTTAAATATTTTGAATTGTTTTATGTTTTCATTCTAGTTCTGTTTTTAACAGTGTCTAGTATTTTTTTAACAGAGTGTCTAGTATTGTTACATTATCCCATTATTGATACAGCCTATGTATCATGTTAATTTGTTAAACTACTTAACATTTGTGAGCCTAATGAAATTGTAGAATATATGTTTCTGAACTCTGAATTAAAAAATTAAAAAAAAATTAAACGTAAAATATAAAAACAAAAATATATATAAATTATACATAAACATATATTTTAGTAATGGGAGGGTGACATTAACAAGGTTAAGAAATATTAAGAAATCCTCAGTATGTAATAGAACAGAAGTATATCCCACCAACATTAGACAACTATGCAGAAAACACTGAAATTGTTGAAATATATTTGTAGAAGTCAATGAAATCAATGGTTAGTTAACACTAGATAACAGGCCAATTTATAGCAAAGTGAAGATGTGTGGTCTTCCCAAAATGTAGTCATGAGGTTCTAATTTGAATTCTGCACTGACCCGGTGGCGCACAAAGTAAGGCAACAAAGTGTCTTACAAGAATCCCAAATGAGGACACATCAAAAAGTGAATACAATGAATTCAAATGTAAAATGTAATCCTGAATGCTAAACGTAATCATGATTGTTACAGGTGCCATCATATTAATGACCCAATTGTTCAGATTAGTGAAATATGGGGGGAAAACTAGAACAGATCAAACTTTTCTTTGCCCATGGAGAAGGGGTCTGTTCACTCACGCATTCTTGTCCACCTGCTTGTGTATCTTCTTGACAGACATCTTGATGTTGAACTTAATGCTGTTCAGAATGTTCTTGAAATAGATCTTCTCATCCACATCAAACTGAACAAAGAAGAGAGATGGAGAGAAAGAGGGTGAAAGACAAGGAGAGAAAGTGAGTGGTAAAAAGGCATAAAGAAAGAGATAGAGAGAGAGATAGAGAAAGTAAGTAAAAATGGGGGATAACAGGTGCAGTAGTAAAGGCGTCTCACCCCATACTCCTGGTCTATGAGCTCTGGCTTCAGTAGGAAGTCTGGGTAGCCTGTCATCACCATCATGTTCTGCAGCTGAGAGAGAGAGAGAGAGAGAGAGAGAGAGAGAGAGAGAGAGAGAGAGAGAGAGAGAGAGGTGTGTGTGTGAGAGTGAGAAGATGAGAGGTGGGAGAAAGGAGGAAAGAGAGGGAACAAGAGAAGAAAGGGCGCAGTAAGGAGAGAAAGATAGAGGGTTGAGTAAATACTGTATGCAGTGCACATATCCTTCCTATCCCACACAAACATGATCAGCTAATCAAGCAGACAGTTATAATAGGATTACACTGGAGCACTTTTGTTTCAGCAAGTCCTCTAAAAGGATTATGACTACAGCTTTTAAAAGCATTAGAGTGGATGGTCTAATATGGAATGTAAACCAGTATTAAAGTGATCCGGATTTAAGAAACCCCAGATATAAATGGTAAGATGCTTGATGTATCATGTTTGAGGTGTTTTGGTGTTCAGACCTTGGCCCTGGCGGCCTCCTTGGTTGTTTCATCCATCCAGTCCAGCTCTTGCAGCCGAAGGTCCAGTGAGTGCTTTATGTCCTCTACCAGCTCCTGTACCTGAAGGAGGGAGGAGCACAGGGGTCTGAGAATCCAATGCTACATTCCAAATCCACCCTACTTCCTATCCCCTTAAGCACTTACCCCTCCCTACCCCTGTTGTAGATTTGAACGGGTTCACAAACATGAAGCATTATGGCAGCCTATTTGAGAAAGGTTGAATAATAAGCATATTCAATATACATTAACCAAATACCTTGGGGTAGGAGCTAGGGGATTTAGACTTGGGCACTTGAGAGAGGAAGTACAGGGAGAGATGATGAAGGGCTTAAATACAGAGTATAGGGTCACAGGGGTGAGGAATCCCACTGGAGTTCCATATCAAAGTGAATGAACATAAGACAGAGATACAGTATAGAGCATGACAAAGAGAGAGAGGGATAAAGTGAAATGATAGAAGGCTTAGAGAGAGAGATAGAGAGAGAGAGAGAGAGAGGGAGGGAGAGAAAGATGGAAAGAGAGGGATATTGATTTCAACCCAATTTCAGTGGATAAATACAGAATACCAAAACCCTTACAAAAATAATGTGAAAGAGAAAACAAGGAACCAAGGAACCGATGAGCTAAGACCTAGAGAGAAAGAGAGATAAACTAGTCGTGCCTTAGCCTTGCTGTGAGAGGAGAAGTGCTGTTGGACGAAGAGTGCTCCCAGGGCCATGCCAAAGTGTTTGTTGGCCTGGGTGAGACACAGATGGCTCAGCTCCAGCTGACGCTCCGTACCGTCAATCTCCCGGGAGAACTCATGGATGGTGCTCCTGAACGCCGTAGACAGGTGCTCACTGAGAGCAGCCACGATCCGCCACAACATGTAGTTATGGAGAACCCTAGGGGAGGGAGAGTAAATAAGAATGGTTGAGTTTGTATGATTGTAATTGACATTCTCTATTCTCCCATGCATGTCTCTCTCAGTGTGTGTAATTGTCCATCTGTCTAGCACTGTCTGTTGCTCCAACCCTTCTTCCCCTGAGAAGG